>NC_073691.1:118111600-118136600 GCF_029784155.1 Uranotaenia lowii | reverse complement strand
TCAACCAACTAATTCTCATATAACAAGACCTGCTAGTGGAAATATCTTAGACCATGTTATTTGTTCGGAGGCCTTAGAATCAAAGATAATCAATAATACAATTTTTAGCGATATCAGCGACCACTGCCTCATAATTTCCGCGGTAACCCTACGAAAAGCCCTTTCTGTAAGGGAATTAGAAAAGGTTATAACAAATCATACCTTATTGAATGAGCGGTTTAATATTGCAATAACGGAATTACCACAAACTTCGGCAGAAACTCGCCTAAGTAGCGCCATCGAAATTTATGAAAAACTCAAAAAGGAATGCTCTAAAAAAGTTCAAATAACCGCAAAAATTAAAGGTCAATGCCCATGGATGACTTTCGATATTTGGAAATGGATCAAAATTAAAGATAATTTACTTGCCAAATGTAAAAGAAACCCTGATGATATCCAAGCACGAGACACGCTTGCTCACGTATCTAAAAAACTTCAGCAACTCAAGCAGCAAACTAAGCAGGAATACTATAGTAAACTATTCCAAAGATCAGATAGTAAGAATATGTGGAAAACGTTAAATTTCCTAGCTGGTAAAAGTAAACAACTAGAGCCAACCATCAAGATCGAAATCGACGGAAAAATCGTTAGTGAAGGAACAGTAGTTGCAAATAAGTTCAACAACTTCTTCAGCAACATCGGGCCTCAGCTTGCTTCCACCATCCCCAGTAATCGAGATGTGAACAGATTCAACACACTAACACCTATCCCTGATTCGATTTTTATGGAGCCTGCCACTAAGCAAGAAGTTATCCTAAAAATAAAAAACCTTGACCAAAATAAAAGCGCTGGACCAGACGGCCTACAAGCAAACTTCATCAAGCACCACCATCAAATCTTCTCTGAGCTTATTCGAGACGTCTTTAATGAAAGTTTGGAAAATGGAAAATATCCTTCATGCTTGAAAACTGCAAGAGTTATACCAATTCACAAAGGAGGCTCAAAAACTGATGTCAACAACTATAGACCCATTTCCATATTATCTGTTATCAGTAAAATATTGGAGCAAATGTTGGTATGTCGGATAACCAGCTTCTTTCGTTCAAAAAATATCTTGTACGAGAGCCAATTTGGCTTTCGTTCAGGATCAAGTACGGCAACCGCTACTGGAGAATTGTTCACAAGCGTATATGATGCGATCAACTCAAAAAAACAAGTCGGGCTACTATTTTTGGATCTGAAGAAAGCTTTCGACACGATAGACCATACCATTCTTCTCGAAAAATTGTTTTATTACGGAATACGTGGACGAGTACACCAGCTCATCAAAAGCTTTCTAGATGAAAGGGATCAGTACGTCGTGGTGAATGGAGTAAACAGTAGCTATCGCCCTCTGAAAGTAGGTGTACCTCAAGGCAGCAATCTAGGTCCCTTGCTATTTCTTGTGTACATAAACGATCTACCTGAATTACCACTTCTCGGGAAACCAAGATTGTTCGCGGATGATACATCTCTATGCTATGAAGATGTTGATGCCAACACGATCGTTCGTAAGATGTCCAATGACATGGTTATTCTCAAGAAATACTTTGATGAAAACTTACTGTCACTCAACGTTTCAAAATCTAAATATATGATTTTACATTCTGCTCGAACGAATAATCCGCCACATGATGACCTCATGATTGATAATACACAAATTGAGAAAGTTTCTCACTTCCGGTATCTCGGCCTAACCATTGATTCCACATTAAAATGGACCAACCATGTAGAAACGTTATTGAAGGATATCAATTCTGCGTGTGGACTGCTGTGGAAGATGAAGAGTTTTGTCCCTTCGAGACAACTTTTGTTGATGTATCATGCCTTCATCCAATCAAAGATGCAGTACCTGATGTTCATATGGGGGGCGACATCGGAGGTCAATCTGAAAAAACTACAACGTGCCCAAAATCGCTGCCTAAAAGCGGTCTACAAGCGTCCAAGGCTGTATCCCTCGCTTCAGTTGTATAATGAAGCCGATATCTCTATCTTAGGTGTTCGCCACGAATCCGGTAGGAACAAGACGAGCAGGGGCGCAACGAGCGAGGTGGTTAGACCAAGTGGAGCGTGATCTGGCGAACGTGGGGTGCCCGAGAAATTGGAGAACGGTTGCCATGGACCGAGTGAATTTTAGGAATTATGTTCGTCAAGTTATGTCGTAAGACGGAATACTATATAAATAAAAAATAATCTCTATCTTACCAATCAAGGCTATGAGAGAACATCAAGCACTTACAATAATCCACAACCATCTGAATAATCCTCAAGCCCACCACAACCAATCTTATAGTCGACCAAACCATAGGTATCGACTGAGAAACCAAACTACTCTTAGAACGAAACGTCCAACGACAGAGTTAGCCAAAAATGCGTTTCATTATTACGGTATAACTCGTTACAACGTACTTCCCCCACATATAAAATTGGTGAAAACGAACGAAAAGTTCAAAAAATTATTGAAAAAACATCTGAGAGCGAAATTGGAAACCTTCTTGAATTGAAGCATCGTAACGGTCAGCTTTGAGCCGATCAACGATTCCAAGATATGACAGCTGACTTGTACTCCCTTCAAAGAGATTATTCTCACTGGGAGTGCAATCCGCCCCATACATCCTCTTCATCCTTTTACCCCTCCACCACGATTCACCCACCCACCAGTGCACAAAATTCCACCCCCACGCTTAAACGAATTTAAACCTACATTCTAATACGCTGCAACATCTAATTTTTCTCATTTCCGCCAACCACCACCACCACCGGCCACCGACCACCGCCAACCGCCGCCACAAACCGCCACCACCAACCGCCACCACCAACCGCCCTATCGTCGATATCAAAACCGTCAATAAATACACCAACGCCAACATTACAACTCCCAAAAATCATAATGAACTTTTAAATATTGTGAATGAGTGCACAAATTAATGAATTAATGAAATACCTTTGTAAACCCAGTGCTTGGAAAAAAACTTATGTAAAAAAAAAAATAAAGAATGAAGAGGAGGTTTTATGCCTACGGGAGCATGAACTTGAAAGTAGTTCAACTCCCGTGGGCTTTTCCCTGCTCAGAAAAAAAAAAAAAAATTTTGCTCTGATGCTTGGTGACCCAAAAGGCAACAAAAAAATAGCAGCAATCAAAATTGCTGGAAATTTTGCTGGAAATCCAGTTAGACATAATCCACCAAAATTTTGCTGGTTTCCAGCAAAATAAAATTTGCTGTGCAGTGAATTCGCAAATACTCAATTCACGACACGAAACCTTACGAACGTATTTGTGCTCAATCCGATATTGATTTATTTCTCGCGTTTTCAAGTGAATTACAAATGAGGGGCCGTTGAGTATAGTACTTATACACTAGAATCAGCAGTATCGATGTAATACCGACTAAACTGCCAAAAGCAATAATCCGGCCAAACGCACCTACCAACCATATTTATGGAGCAACAGTAGTGTTTTCTCGTGACAGATCGACGCTTTCCGAGTCGACCGACCTTCTTCTCTCGTGGGGTGAGGTAAAAAAGGACAAACTACTCGGTATCGACGAAACGACCGGATTGCCGGCAGTCGGAATGAAGGGACACACAGTTTTAGAATTGCCATCCGTGAAGCACTTTTTTTCCCCGGAGGGCAACCAACCGACGACGGCGTGGTTCTCGGAAGGTCGGATGTACAAATAACGGATGATGAATCATTGTGCCACATTTGCATAGCATCACATCATGGTGGAAAGGTAGTGGATCAAAGAAGAAGAAGAGGAAGAAGAATAAGAAGGGCAAAATCCTGACCAACCGATTTTATTTCCATAAAAATCCTATCCAGCAACGGTTTACCGGCTGTGGGTGTTTGACAAACGTTGTTTGTGTGTAGCTGTCGTTGGGATTGGGTTGGTACTTTGTTGGAAATTTATTCGCGTTGTTGCGTGAAAACTCGAATCAGTACCGCAATCGAACGAAAAGTAGCATGGGAATCTAAATATTGCACCTCTGATAAGCCTTTGAATTAAGTGTTTAAAACTCACTTCCAACTCACAATTCAAACGCCGCAAGAAGCGCCTAAGTTTGAATTTATTTCCGTTTTTTCCTCCTCGAAAGCTGCCGCCATTCTTCGAGCAACAAGTAAACGGGGATCCCAATAATCAACAAAAATAACTGCCACTGTTGCTATCGTTGCCCTAAACGCCACCACTCGTCGTCGTCCAACCCCCGAGAAAGAGCGGCCACAGCCAGTTCCAGTCGGAATGGCAACAACCGCAAGCGACGCCAGCAATCCGATGGACGAAGGTCTGCAGGATCTGGGGGTTCCGGTGCCGGTACAGACCTTCCTCTGGCAGCAGATCGCCCCCTTCATTCGGCCCAAGCTGGGGAAACTGCATGAAGCTAGCTGTATGGTAAGCGTGATTCGTTTCGATTTGCTTCAATTCAACAGTTCGTACCTATACTTTTGATATTTGTGAATTATCTATTTCTGTTCAATGTTATGTTTGACATATTTGATTTTTGCCATTAACCAATGTTTTATATCGTATTGTTTTCTATATTTGAATTTTGTTAACTGACCCTGATGGATAACTGTTTTTGTACTTGAGGATTTTTGCTAAATTTTTGCTCCTCTCAAAAGATCAGCCGAGGCTATCGTTTGTCACGCGTACAATTCCACTTCACCCAATTTGGAAGAGCTTTGATTGTCATCTATGGAATTGTTCGGTTCGTCGATGTGAGACTTCGTTTGCAACTTACTTTTTACGCTATGTACATTACAATGCCCTTCGCTACCGTTTTGCTCCTGTATGTCATCGATTGATACATTTGTAGTTGCGTTTCCCGTCCCACGTCATGTAAATTTTGTACGTCCCTTTTTTAAGTTTTTATGTGTGTCCACTTGTTATCAACAGCGTAAATCGATTGAACGAACCGCTACAGCGACATTCCAGCGTTTTGTTTACACAATTATTTACAAAAGTTTGTTGATATTTTTCCATAATTCTGTTTCGATATAGAAATTGAATTACATTTTCGTTTGAATAAATTTATTTGGAATAGCATTAATTCATTCATTATTATTCATTCATCTAATTATCATAAATTTTAAAAATAACAAATCTTCCGTAAGAAATAAATTATGATCGGAAAGCGCTTTTTTATTAATTCTAGCATGTAGATAAACATATCAAGAAACAATAACTCGATTGCTCCACTTTCGTTCTCAACTACTCTCACCAGGCGAGATCTGGATCGGAAGCATTCTTTTACAACATAAGCCTCTGACATTGGCGGCCATGACTCAGAAATGGAAACCTCCAGAGAATCGAGCCTTGGGTGAGAGGCTCCATAGTCCTTCACTAAAACATACACTCAAATCAAGCAGTCGAGGGTGTTCAAATCCGGACTGTTCGTAGATCAAAGATTCTTCGGTTAAAACTTCATTTTCTCTTCCTGCCAGGTTCGGGTCCGTTTCGACGTATGGCAAGTGGCAAGGGTCTTGTCGACATTCTTGAGTTCACCGAAGTTTGTCCGAATCCATGGAAGCAAGTGATTCTTCAAAATGTTCATGTAGACTCCAGGATTAACTCTTATTTCAGCTATTATAAAAACCGTAGACATTTTCGATCCATTAGATGAAATCGCTATAAACATCATAAATCCGGTGGGATGTCTCAGCTAACATGAAATCGTAATAGAAATGGTAATCCAAATCGAATATTAAGACATTTTCAATAACCATCGTAAACACGTTGGTATTGAGTGATTTTCTACCATTCATGTACGACAAGCTTTGCCCAAGTAAAGTTGAATCTGATAGTTGTTTAGTCAACTCGTAAATATGTCTCAAAAAAGTTGAGAATATGCTAATTCGACATTTACGATTTGAGTGAACTGATTTACGATAAATGGGCGGTCCTTCAATTGACACTCTATCCGGTCTCTTCCTTTGACCGGTTCGTAAAAAGAAAATCTCACCTATAGAGCTATAGCGTGGATCACATCAACTCATGAGTTGACATCGTGGTAAGATACCGTTTCCTTCACAAGACAAAGGACTGCCTTTTTTAGTTATTGATCGGTAGCAGAAAGCCTATGACAAATATCCCTCGTCCTCCATCTGCTAAGGTTAAGATGTGGAATTGGCAAGACGATATCAAAATCACTTCCCTACGGCACTGCAGTTTTATTAATTTCTTGTTTCTGAAATGAATTGTCCAATATGATGAAAGTCCCATAAAATGTTTTCCTAGGTTCGCTTGAATGTAAGTGGTCATGAATCATTTGCTTGCAAGCTCGAGTCCTTATGCCAGTAGTGCGGGACATGTCCCGCTTTTTTCAACAAAAGTTTCAAATAAAAAAATAAGTTTTCCTGATTAAATTAGAATAGATTGCTATATTCAAACTTCACAACACACGAATAGGAGGATGCCTGCTTTTTCATTTATCACAAAGTTCTATGAAAATGATATTTTTAAATTTTGTTATGCAAGTCATATTTAAGCATAACGTTGGAGTACGAATCACAAAACCCCACGAGATTAAATTTTTTTAATGATTGATTCCTCAAGAATGCACCTCATCTCGTCTGTACATAAGTATCAGAAGATTCAACTTGATTTTAATTGGAATGAAATAATACATATTACATTCCATTCTTCAAGAATGTAAAAAAGTGGGTCTCATTTAACTCATTGCAGATATCAAGCTATCAAACTTTATGGGCCTAGATATTGCTTTTCTAGTTGTTTGAAAAACGGAACGTATCTTACTTTAAAATATTCATTTGTTATTATATTTTTCAAGATTTTGTTTTTGTCAAGGTTGATGTTATCATGTGACATACAATTTACTTATTTTGTTTTCCTATTTTCGAGAAAGATGAAAATAAGCAAATCAGTTTCAACCCAAAATTTTCTCTATTCTTAATAACGTTTATTTAATAAGCGTGATATAAATATAATCGTTGATTAACGTTTTATATAGCAACCTAGCGTTAAGAAAGGGTTTTTTTAGAACCTCTTCTTGTAGCTTTCACAGAACTAAAAATATTTTGAGATTTAAAAAAAACAAAAAACCGATTGTAATGCTGATATTTTTCATCAATAATTTTCTTGTTTTTTGTTGCGATCAAATATTTATAACAACTTTGAGTCAGTCGTTCTATTTTTATTCAACGATATAGTTGACGCAAAAGCACTGAAAACCTTTCGTCGATGTTTTAATAGTTATCGCGCAACAGAAACTTGAATTTTTTAAGGGTATTTACTTCTGTAAACGTAGAAATCTTTATCTTAGTTATAGTACCCGATCGTCAATCGGACGCTAATGTAAACCAATTCTTTTAGTCAAATGTTTTGACTCAAAACACTATACTTTATCACAATAATAGAAATATTATTAAAGGTTGGGTTAAAAGTGGGGAGAAAGTCTTAATCGAATGAGTTTCAAGAGCTACACTGTATCAAAAAATTGTCCGTACAGCATGTACCTTGAAATTCAAACAATCAAAAAGTGCACTTTTTCAGTCAATAAAAATACTACAATTACATCATTTGCTGCAGAAACTAGTCCTTTTTGAAGATCAGTATTAAAAATGTTTATGAATTCAACCTTTAAAATAATAAAAATCATTTTGTATAGAAAGTCCCAAAAACGACGTCAAAAAATTGTCCGTACACTGAGGCCTTTGTCAAATATTAGTCAAGTAAACAGTTATGTGTCAGTCTGTCAAACGCAGAAACGTGAGTTGAATCTCAGCAAAGACAATTTCCAGTGGTCTGAGCGATAAATACGGTAAAATGAACGGTATTTAGCGTAAATCAATAGATTTCAACAATTTGTGGATTAAATTACCAAGAAAATGTCTGCTCCTCACAAAAAAATACCCGTTGACATCCGGAAACTGATTGTTGATTTGAAGAATGACGGTAAAAGCTTGTCCAAAATTGCAAGTATAGTAAAAGGGCCACAATCGTCGGTTCAGTATGTCCTTAAGAACTTTAAGGAGACTAACTATCCGGAGACTACTCCAGGAAGAGGCCGCAAACTGAAGCTTACGGATCGTCACCATCGTATCATTGTCAGGGGAATCAGTCAGAATCCTAAAATCAATGCCCTGAAACTAGCTGACAGAATTTGGAAAACATACAGGTTAATCCTCAAATGGTACGGAACATACTTCATGAAAAAAAAAAACGAGGTCGTGTTGCCATTTGCGCTGAAAGCACCCCACAACATTTGGCCACCACCGTGCTTAACTGTCGGTCCAAATTTTTCGGATCCAATTCAGTATTTGGATTACGCCATACTGCTACATTTTCGTCAGACCCAAAAATATTAAATTTGCTTTCGTCAGTGAATATGACGTTCTGCCAGAAGTCTTTCGGTTCCAGGACATACTTTTGAGCGTGTTCCAGCCACTTTTGCTTATTCTTAGCAGATGTAAACAGCTTCTTACGAGCAACACGACCTCGGTATTTTTTTTCATGAAGTATGTTCCGTACCGTTTGAGGATTAACCTGTATGTTTTCCAAATTCTTCAGGCTGTCAGCTAGTTTCGGGGCACTGATTTAAGGATTCTGACTAATTTCCCTGACAATGATGCGATGGTGACGATCCGTAAGCTTCAGTTTGCGGCCTCTTCCTGGAGTAGTCTCCAGATAGTTAGTCTCCTTAAAGTTCTGAAGGTCATACTGAACCGACGATTGTGGCCCTTTTACTATACCGTCAACTGGGGCAACATGCAACAATTTTCAACTTCAATGGCTTCTAAAAAACTTATGTTCATAGTTTATCGTATCCTTTATGCATCAAAAGTTTTAAGGATGCTGGGGCATCAAATTGGCGTAGTTAAAAAAATTATTGGTTTCTTCAGTTATTTTTAATTTTCTAAAAACATGCGATTTTCACACTCCTTAGAAAATGGGGTAACTTGCAACAAACTTTGTTTTAAATGAAAAATCTTATGAACACGTACGAAAATTCATAGTTTTTAATATATTTGCGATGCCTTAAAGACCATTTCGCATGTCAACACCAATTGCAGTAGTTTTAAGGTCTGTAAAAACAAATTTTCACATTTTTTCTGAAAATAAGGATGCTGCATACATTTAGGGGTTAAATAATACTACGAAAAATTCTACAAGCTGAAATCATAAAAATAAATGTTTGGATGAATGAAATTTAAATGTTTACAAACGCGTGATGCAAAACATTCATATTCCAGCACATGGAAACGAGATTTACAAGGTATTTCTTTGATTTGCATTTTGTTGCATTTAACCCCAGACACCTAACTGAATTATAAAAATATTCATTTAAAAAAATTGGGTGATTGTTCGAAAAATATTTTTAGACCAACAATGTTGGTATAACATGAGGAAACCTGTAAAAAGTTTGTAGGTAATTTTATCAAGCCGATCCGTCATACTGGGTAAAGTTTTTTTCGGCATCAAAAAATGTTAAAATTTGTACATTTATTGCTCGATTTTTAAAATTTTACATAAAAATAAAAAACTTAAGACAACTAGCTTAAGATGCGAGAAATTATGTCATCATCACTTTGTTATCATTAAAATATAACTTTATTAGAATACATTAAATTAAAAACTGATTCATTGTAGTATTATATAAATGTTGCATCGAACCCCGCTGTTGCATGATGCCCCGTTTGACGGTACTTACAATTTCGGACAAGCTTTTACCGTCATTCTTCAAATCAACAATCAGTTTCCGGATGTCAACGGGTATTTTTTTTGTGAGGAGCAGACATTTTCCTGGTTATTTAATCCACAAATCGTTGAAATCTATTGATTTACGCTAAATACCGTTCATTTTACCGTATTTATCACTCATACCACTGGAAATTGTCTTTGCTGAGATTCAACTCACGTTTCTGCGTTTGACAGACTGACACATAACTGTTTATTTGACTAATATTTGACAAAGGCCTCAGTGTACGGACAATTTTTTGACGTCGTTTTTGGGACTTTCTATACAAAATGATTTTTATTATTTTAAAGGTTGAATTCATAAACATTTTTAATACTGATCTACAAAAAGGACTAGTTTCTGCAGCGAATGATCTAATTATAGTATTTTTATTGACTGAAAAAGTGCACTTTTTGATTGTTTGGATTTCAAGGTACGTGCTGTACGGACAATTTTTTGATACAGTGTACAAACATTTGATGAGAAATAAATGAAAACAACAGTATTGGCTGATAAAATAGCTGAGCACAAAAATTAATCGATTATTAAACAGGCAAGCGATTAGTGACCCAGCAACCATTTTTGTAGCTATATGCGTATACTGTTTTGATATGAGTTCCATTTACACTACAGAAAAATCGTGAGAACGTTGAAAAAACAGCATTTACCAACCAAAGTGCCGGCAATATACATGCATAAATTTCATTTCTTCTTTAGAGACGAAAACTTCACCGAATGGACTCTATCCCACTCCCAGATGGCTGCAACGTTACACGATTTGTCTATGTATCGTGTGACCAACATCTTTTAAATAAGTGGTCGTGAATCTCGTTTTTAAGCTTTTTTTCCTCAGATTTAAGCTTTTTTTGCCTTGAGAGCATAGGAGACGAAAGCTTAAATCTGAGCAAAAAAGCTTAAATCTGTCAAAACGAGGGGAAACAAAGGGGAAATCTGATAGATGTGCTCCATACGGTTTGTATAGCGTTGCCGCCGTCTGCCCACTCCTTATTCGTACCTATCGGAATATTGCAAGAAAGCTCAACATTTTGCTCTCATAGCCTTCGAATCGTTGCCAGTAACAATATTTTCCATTTCTCTCATTGTTCAATGTTACTTAATTCCCGTCTGATTTTTAGCCATCTGGATGCACTGTTGGTTGCAAAGAGAACATTACGATGATTTTCTCAGTTGAAGCCCGCGCGGGAGCAAAATCATTTCAAAGTTTACAAACATGGCGAACTTTCTAAAATATCCGACTTCAGATGATATTTTGTACGATCTTTTCACTGTACAGTTGGCATTGTGTTTCGCAACACCATTGTAATCGACTTAAGTCATTTCTGATACGATTTCATGTTTGCTGGGGAAACTTGAATTCTGGAATTATTTCTACAAATCGTTCAATTTTTTAGTGAAGCTGGTTGTTAAATCAGTTCCCAAAAACGTCCGACTACCGAGCGTGTCCGATTAAAAAGCTTCCGATTAACGAACGGGTACTGTATCTTTAATAATTGCTTATAAGCTCTCTAAAACACCTATTTAACGAAAAAATATCAACGTCTCCAGATTGCGTGCCCCACAAAAGCGGACAAGTTTGTTAAAAAACAAATTGTGCTCAACAGAGATATTTGCGTACCGAACGGTAATTGATAATCCGCCCCTCCCAGGCTAACAATTGTTCGTTCGTCGCTAACCGGAAAGGTGTGTGTTCGGACATCATCAATTACTAACAATAACTGCTATTAGCATTGCATAACAAACGAAGATACAAGTGCGTCCATTCTACTTCTCCAACCCCCTCAGTTTAGTTTTGGTCCTTGTTTTCGGTTAGCAGCCGGTTAGGAGTCGTGCAAAAAGGATTCCTTCGTTCCCATCTAGGGGCTTGGCCCTGGGCCGCAATCATTGGTGTCTCCCCATACATAAAGAAGGAAATGCCTGTGCCGACGGGTGTTATTATTTGATTATTACCACTTCACACTTTGCCTTTGCCGTGAGTCGTCGTCCAAACGCTCTGCCGATGTCGTCGTCGAAATATTTCGTGCCAACAACTTTCTGCACAATGCTCCTCTTTATAGAACAAACATAGGTATCGTCTTCATTTTCATTTCGCATCGTTGTCGTTCTGGTGGTCCTGGTGCCAATTTTTTCCTTACTCCGTGGCTGAGGCTGTTGAAAGCTTTTAATTCGCCGAAGTACGTCTACATAGATATTAGGGTGGCAATGAATATATGGAACAAAATTATTGGTCCAAAAAACTGATCTGTGCTAAATTTCAGCTCAATCAGAAATGAACAAAGGATGCCTCAAAACGCTCAAAGTTTCGATTTTTAACCTTAAAACACGTAACGATAGGCTGATTTTTACTGATGGATTAAGAAGGTCGTAAATCCAAACTGTCAGATAAGCATGAAGCCAGGAAGCCAAAATGTCGGAAAATTTCCAAAGCAAGTTAGAAAATTAAAGCATCACTAAGCCTGAAGTTCGGGAGCAAGAAATCTGAAATTAAAATAAAAAATCTAAGATTTCGAAAAAAAACAAAAATTGCATAAATCTATGAATTGTGTTCTCAGATTTTCAATTATTATCCATTATTTTTCGTACCTCCCTACGATCCGCTAACTTAAGTTTTTTTTTATTTTTTAAGGGATTTCAAGCCTCCGTCTTGGAATTACTTCTTACACGCTTCTTTTTTTAAACTCAAAATTAAGTACTTTTGGTTCAAAACAACATTTCTGTGGCAGCCCTCAACTTTGAGTTCAACTGGGCAGTCGCAAAACTAAGTTCTGATAGGCATACTCAGTACTAAGTTCGACAGCCGAACTCAAATTTATCCTTTTTATTCGAGGGTTATTTATTTTCAGGAAATTAAAGGATGGTTAAAATGTTTTGAACCCGGATATTGCCGTTCCGGTACATGGCATTGCAGTTACAGAGCAATGGAAAGTTTTGACACTCCCGGTCAAAGAAAACTTCCGGTGTAACATTCGGAACTTTCCGGACATTCCAAGCCGCTCACCATGTGATGACAATGACAGCCAGAATTTCACGCTGTCAGGATGGACATTCCATTATGACGTTCCTTCATAGACTTCCGGTAATTGTTCCGGAAAAACAAAATTTTGCGTCGTGTTCGTTGGTTGCTGTTCCAGTTCGAAGTGAACTCGCTAAGTGTTTTCAGTCCAACAAAGAGAGTTCAATTTTTAGTTCTTAAGGTCGAACTCAGCTTTGCTCCCTCGCAGATGGAAAAAAGTGATCAATTTTGAATTCGCAGTTCGAACTCCGTTTTTAACCATCGCAAGTAGGAATAACGGTACTTAACTTTAAGTTCATAGAATCGAACCATGTTTTGAACATCGGTCGTACTTAATTTTGAGTTAAAAAAAGGATCGTGTATGCCAAATCTTCTTTTAAAAAATCAAGCATCCGACAGTTTGTCCTTTAATTTAAAAATGTCCTACTTTTAAGAAGTTTATCCTCCCAGATGTTCTTCCTTTCTTTATTTTATTCTGGTAAGTCTAGGGACCGAAGGAAATCGGGAAAATCGGAATGTAAAATTTGATGCAAAATGACAAATTATTGAGCTTTGACATGACATGGCACATGGCTGTCACCCTAATAGCTATAGTAGTTGTATTCGAATGAAACAGAGCTCGCCGAATAAATCCTAAAGAATTATAACTGGAGACTGATAATCTTCTCACTGTATGGAATGGATATCGTTTTCATTTCATTTTTTAATTGTTTCAAAACTAAACTTTATCAATTTTGTAGTTTTTGAATCCTTCGCTTCATGGAACTATCTAGTACATAATTGTTAACATATTTTGTGAACACCCTTGTAATCGATTGTTTAATATTTTAAATAGGTTATAACGAAAACATAAGATTGTCCACCATAACCGTCTTTGAAAAATGATAAGTTGAGCCAATGTTGGTTATATTCTTCCAATATCAGAATTTTCCACCCTTAAACTTATTTAACAAAATGTGCTTATTTTTTCGGCTGCATTCTATGGTTTATTGGAGAACAGTATATGGCGCGATATAGAACAGGAATCCCAGAGGATGAAACTCCCGTACAAAATAAAAAAAACGCGATAAAGAATTCCGCCCTTATGAGCTTTCCCTCTTTGTAATCAAGCCAGCAATTAATCGCATCCAACCTAACAAAAAATTGTCTTTTTTCATTTTTTTTTCTGTCATGATTTGTATTACGCTAAGTAAACCTGTAAATAATAGAATAAAAAATTACCATAAAACAACTAAATGTACATTTTTCTTCCAAATGTTTTCTTTTTTGCTTTTCTCTTCTACTCTGCATAAAAACAATGCAATGTTTCAATCAACTCTTCGCTGTACTCGTGTAATTTTTCATACTTATTCTGTGTCAAACCTCACCCCCTCCAACAAAAAAAACCATGACTGTTCTGTTGTATAGTACTGTCAACATGCACCCGGACATCATGTAAGTGTAAATAATGTCCCCATGTCGTATCTAAAATCTGTAACAATATAATGCTTAAACATGAAAGCAATGAAAATGCCGCCATTGGCCGTCGTAGTGAATACTTAATGTCCCAAAAATTATTCCCATGTCGCGTATAATTTGCACTGCCAGATTCAATCTTGTGTTCTACTGGGCGGGTCTTTTTTGGGGGAAGGAAAGGTTAAATAGAATGCCAATAAATCATTTACGTTGGCAAGCACGCATATCACCGAGGTATCTCTAGATTGCCAATTGAGCGTTTTTTTTTACTCCAAAATGTGGTTACCTGATAGCAAGTTAAGTTAATGAGTCCAACACAATAGTATATGGTTTGGATGGATCATCATTTAAATAATGTTTTTAGCCATTTTTTGTTCAAGTATTCAAAAGACATTTAATGTTATTTGAATTTTAAAAACACAATTGTTTTAGGATGTTATTATATGCTAATGGCATTTCTGTGAACATAATGACGAAAATTTCCAAAGGAAAAAATTAAAGATTGAAATTAAATGACGGATGGACAAAAGGCATCTGACCTGTTAGAAGAATTTTTTACAGGCGTTGAAACTTTGAGTCCAACGTTCCAAATCCAAGAGTTAGAAAAAAAAACGAGTTTAAAGTTATTTTTTTAGAACTAATGTACATTGATTATTCATATATTTTAATTTTTTTTTTTAAATTAAAAATAAAAGCAGTGACTCTGTAATGTGATTCGTTCAAACTCTGAAATTTTTGAAATTGAAGTTTAGGCTCTTTGGACTCAAAACATTGCCGACCAATGGTCAAGACCGCATGGCTCTGATGAAGTTTTCCTATTGCTGAACCAGTTCAAGCGATGTGTTACCGGTTTCTCGGATTCCGTTTTCACGCAAGTATCATAAACGTTCCTACTTTTAAAAACTTTTTATTTACTGTGTATTGAAATATTTACCCCTTATTTAAACCCCTCAAAACCAAATGATTTTATTTTTTTTTTAACGAATAGTAACCGTTGATGAAATTCTCCCAGCCATTCACTTCATGCGGGACAAAGGGTCTAGAACGCACATTTGAAGCTTTCCATAAAATATGCTCATGACTCGATTTCAACACCTATAAAAAATTCTTCTAATAAGTATTTTCGTCATAACGTTCACCGAAATGCCATTAAACGTACATACAAAAATTCATCAACGGTGACTATTCGTTAGAGAAAATTGTTTTATGTTTGAGGCTAAAAAAATAATTTTTTGCACCGCTAATTTCCAACAAGAGCCATTAGAATAACTGAGACATAGGGTATACATTTGTACATATATTAAGGGTGTGTATAATTTTCATTGTGTTTTAGAAACTTTTTCTTAAAAAAAAAACAAACATATGAATTTTTCAAATTTTTCGAATGAGATTTTGGTACACAAATGTAGCCTATTTTAATATTCTCTGGTCCCAACTTTGCTAAAGACCGCATGCCGATAGTTATAGAGAAAAAAAAGTTATATCATCCAAAATAGAGTATTCAATTTAAATAAAAAGAAAAAGCTTTGAAGAGAGTTAATTTATGATTAAAAGTCATTGATTTGAATTAAAAAGTAATAACTGTGGTATAGCCAAATATCTACAAAATTTTAAAATATTTTTTATCTTTTTTCAAAATTCAGAAAGTAAGGCTGCTTAAAAAGAGTAATCATATATAGCTTCAACACCCTCAAATTATCGAAAATAATCTCTGAAATCCTTGGCAACTAAAAAGAGAATGTTGAATAGTTGAACAGTGAATAGGAATCAACCTTCTGAAATCCTTGGCAACTAAAAGAGAGAACCGTCAACTGGGGCAACAAGCAACACTTTTCAACTTCAATCGCTTGTAAATATCTCACGTCCACAGATAATCGCACCTTTTATGCATCAAAAGTTTTACGGTTAGTGGGACATCTAACTGACAAAGTCAGAAAAATTATTGGTTTCTTCAGTTATTTTTAATTTTTTTTTAAACCTCAATTGCAGTAATTTCTGGTTCTGTTGAAACTAATTTTTCATCTGAATATAAGGATATTGCATATATTTAGGGGCATAAAATACTACAAAAAATTCTTCTAGCTGAAATCATAAAAATGAATGTTTTCATGAATGAAATTTCAATGTTGACAAATGCGTGATGTAAAACAATCATATTCGAGCATATGGAAACGAGATTTACAAGGTGTCTCTTTGATTTGCATTTTCATGCATCTTACCCCAGACAGGTAAATGAATTATAAAAATATTTATATAAAAAAATGGTGATTGTTCGAAAAACATTTTTACACCAACAGTGTTGGAATAGGATGATTAAACCAGTAAAATGTTTGTAGGTGATTAAGCCAATCCGTCATGCTGGGTAAAGTTTTTTACGGCATTGTCTCTTATCTCTATAACGCAACTCGATTACGTTATATAAAATAAAAAATTATATCAGTGCTATGGTATACAAATATTTCATCATCCCGCTATTGCATGATGCCCCGTTTGACGGTATTTTATAGTTGAACCAGTGGTTGAACAGTGAATATGAATCAGACTTGAGCACAGAAACCATGGTCATAAAAAACAGCAATAAGGATTCAGAGCTCTCAAACTGAAGATTATAGATTTTTTTAAACTAGAAAGCAGTTTACAAAGTGTGGCAAATTCATGGTAGGTACAAAGAGGAAATAAAGGCATAACGAGAACCTGAGGCAAAAAGCCATTTTAAAACAGTGCATTTTCAAAAATATTTTTTAATGCAAAATACATATGTAGTTCAAAAAAGTTAATTCCTCTTCAAATACATGGACACATATTCAAAAAAACATTTTTTTTTCAAAGTGATGAATATATTAGGAGAGAGTAGGGTAGCTTGGGTCACTTTTTTTCTTTGGTTCAACGATAGAATTTTTGCAGATTTTTCAAAATGAGAATTAGGTACCCGAGTTTTGATTTGAATGTTTACATGGAAAAACGCAAAAAATTGGTCGGAAAATATCGCTTTTTTGTTTTTTTCTTTAATATTCAGTTCTGACGCGATGCAAATGAAATTACAACATACAATTTGGTCGAGTCCAAATTTTGCGATTTGTTATACAAAATATCAAATCAAATCCCGGGTACCTGAATCTCATTTTAAAAATCGTTCGTTTTGCCAAAATGAAAACTTTTTAGACTATAGTCGTTTTGGAATTCTTAAAAAATTGCAATTTGAAACACCCTAGTGTACAGTACTTTTTGCGTGTTTTTTTTCACCCAGTGTCAAACTAGTTGCAACCTAGTTGCGCACTAATTGCGGTCATTAATTGCTCTAGTGGCAATCTAGTTGTGCACGAAAAACGGACGGAGTCGTCCTGAGAATAAAGTCAGTGTTGGAAGAAGTTCACCAATAATACTATGTTTTACCAATACGCAACGAACAGCTGTTTGTGGCTGAAAGCAAAACAGTCGAGATAATAGACGGAAAAATCATTGTTGCCACGATTTTGAATCTCTCAGCCAAGCAAAATCGTACTATCTGCTGGCCAGTGCAATCCGGACACGAAAAAAGACAATCCGGGTGTAAAGAACCGAGCAAAGAAAATCCAAAAGGGAAAACAAAATGACAGCTGCATGTAAACATTGCGCTCGTTTTCACGCACACCTACGTATGAAATAACTCGATAATTGAAAGGCGTTTTTTTATTCAGACGAAATCAGAAGCAAACTCAGAATCGAAAAAAAAACACGCTGTTGATAGGAAGAATGAAACATGATAAATCTCACGCGTTCTAGGCTTAAAATGATCAAATGCCAAATTTTAGGAAAATCGAATCATCACCCTCAATATGCGTAAAAGAGATTTCAAATTGTAGTCCCAAGTCCGAGATACTTTACATTTATACTTTTTGCTAAATTTTATATTTTGAACATAACTCAAAATATGCTCAAATTAAGAAAAAACATTATTGGATTTAGTGCGCGATTTTAAATTAGATTGGTCAGGTTTGGTTAGGTTTTTTTTAATTTTATAAACTAGTGTAATTTAACGGCTTTTGAGCGACGCCTATCCTGTTAGATTTTTGGACACTCTCAAATTTCTTTATCTGCTGTTTTTCAGGTCCTGAGTTTTGTTTTTGTTTTTGAGATTTTTTTTAACTCGCTTTAAAAAATGCTCCACTGAGTTAAAATTTGGTTTGGAGGCATTTTGCGGCGTTCATGGATATTTTACAATAGTTTTTCACTTCAAAATTGAGCAATTTTCTCAGATTTCATACCGTATTGAAAGTAGTTTACACGCTGTAAGCCCACTTTCTTCACGAATAATTGCAGGTCATTGTGAGACACTCGTGAAAGAATAATATGATAATGAACATTTTAATAGCAACATTTTCATCGCTATCTCTGCCTATCGAACCCATCTTGTCAATTTGTATTGCGGGCAGGGTTGGTCGGCTCTTCTCAAACAACAAAGAGCCGGGAGAAACCTACACTGTTTTCAGTTCGGCTTCCGAGTGTAATCCTCTTTCGCTGATCGTGCTCCACTCGTTACCCGAGTTTACACGAGCTGTGAGTGACTCGGACGGCAAGTGTGAGAGCATTTGCATCCTAGTGGGAGAAAGAGAATTCTAAACAAAGAGCGCCCTGTGTTTCAGTCATACACCTCAGAGTAAAGAAGGAAACAAATTTTAGACTCCCACCACACAACGTAGAAAAAATATAAACAATTTCTACTAAGCTACCATGCTTACTGCTGTTAGCTGTTTTGAATTTTTTTTTGCAAAAGGTAGCGTTCGAAGAAGAGGTGACAGGTGGTTTCATAAAAAAAATTAGGACACCGCGAAGAACAAAAACCAGGATTTTTCAGGACACCAGTAGATTGGTGGAAATGAAATGCAGCTCTTCTTAGATTGCATAAATAAAAGCGAAATAGCGGTGTAGTATACGCCTTAATTTATGCAGCAGAAGAGATATGAAGTTAGGTGGCTTTTAGTTTATACCGAAAAACACCGTTCAAATATCATCTGAACCGAAGATTACCATTGGTTTAAGAGGTTAAACTATTTTTATTGCAAAATCAATTGCAATTAAGATCAGGACGGCTTCTAGAAAATCAGGACACCGCTGGGAGCTTTGATTCGGAAAGAAGCATCTTTTCTCGTGAACGTACCTAGAATAAACTGAGTTAGCGAACTCTCCTCAGCACATTGCGCAACAGATTTTCCCGGAGAAGGGAATTCTCTTCATCAGCGGATATGAATGCTCTCGCTCACTCTTATGTGTTGACAATCTCACTCTTCATTTCAGTGCGATTTATCTCTCCCCGCACCGATTGGGGGAGCAGACGAAAAAAATTACACTCTCTTTCACTGGACAAGCTGATCTGAGGAGTTTTGCCACCCATGATTGTGGGTGAGTATACTGACGATGATTTTGTTCGTTTTTGCTCGTAAAGTTCAACACCGAGCGAGTGAAGAAAACAAATACGGTATTAGATAGCTTACTGTTGAAAATGTAAAACTACCTACATGAGTTAGTCACTGATCACACTGACATGACACTTAGAACGAAAATTAAACCATTTTCTGGCATTTTTTTTTGTCAAATTTTGCAGGTTCGCAATACAGACGGTAGGTGGCGAACCTGAAAAATTTCACAAAAAATGCCCTGTAGAAAAAATGTACCTGTTTAGCTCGATTTCATCGTAAAAATTGCCTGTATTTATTTGAAAGTTGGGTGGCATTTTCTAACTGGGATAGCATTTCTTCCAATCTTCAAAACAAACTATCCAACAAACCAAATTGAGTGTCCAGTCAGTGGTTTAATCATGAACCGGATTATAACTTTTGTTTAAATTATTGCTAGCGATCCGTGGTGGTGAAACAGATGTATCTCAAAGCTCAACGGTCCACCACTTCCTCAACAAGTGCAAATCGGACAAGACGTCACGGGATTTATGGGAGCAACATCGCCGAACAGGCCATCCGAAAGATTTGAGTCTTGGTCCCACAGTCATGTTAAAGGGTGGTCCAACAATCTTTTTGGAACATCTTTGAGATGAGAAGCTCCATTCATTGGTTGGCAATCCTTTAACATAACCTGCAAATTTTCGTGAAATAAATTAATCTGCAAGCTGTAATCTCCTTTCAATACAGTATTGAATCCGAGAAAATCGCTCATTTTGTACGAATCAAACGACTATCAAATATACCTGAAGGCTTTAAAATGCCTGCAAACCATCCAATTTCAACGTGCCGCTATTTTGTCAACTTTTTTCTGATTAGGGACCAAAGGATTAGTCAGTATATTTTTAATCATAAAACATTCATTCTATAAGGCAACAGCGGAATAAGCAAATTGATGATAAAAATTGTTCTTGTCATCGACTTCTTGTTAATCATTCAACAGAAAAATATTATTTTCAGTTTGTGTTGTTTCTATTTATGTTCTCCCCGCTTCAATGCTATCGAATAAAACTTGGGACATTAAGTATCACACCCGATTGATAAACTCATCGCACATGTACCTGTAAAATTGTTCCAAAAAGAAAACCCTAATCAACCCAACATCATAAAAGATGTGTCTTCGAGCTGTAAAACGCTTTGATCCCACGCGTTTCATCATTGCACATTTTGCAAATCTTTTCCCTTTTCGGCCCGAATCGAAACATCACACATTCTTCTCCGACAAAATCGAACCAACCAAAAACCTGAACCCTCTCGCAATAAAAAAAATGAAAACAAACGATAAAAAAAACACAACACATTACCTTCAACTTTGGAAAACTCTCGCATTCGGCATGGGTGGGGGATGATCCGACAACAACCCGGACCTTCCTCCTTGGCGCAACAGGAACTCAAAGAAGCTTGCAAGGTACGTATGGATGGAACGTGTTGATTTTTTACCAAAGCATAAGAATGTATTTAAAAGGACAGAGAAAATCATTATTTTAATATTTTTTTTAAATGAATTTAGTTTCCTGATTTTTATTTCTTAGAAGTGATAAAAAGATCATCAATAAAATTTAATGAAAAGTAGGAAATAATTATGAAATTTTAGCTGCGTAGTTTCTAAGGGCAATATCAACTACTACATCAACTCGTCCCAATAAATCCATTATGCTTACTGATGCGACTCAACTGTGCAAAAGTGAAAGAGCTAATGAATTTTTAACATGCTTTCTCTCGTCTCTACCTTCTTGAATCCCCTGGGAAAATCGCTACCATCGGTTCCGTCTTATCGTCTTAATTTTCCGGCTTCATCTGAACACACTAAAATGTGTTGAACATCGTACGTACGTATCCGGATTTGATGGCACCTGTTGGTTCGGGCGTGCAGTCGTTCGAAAAGTCGCTGGTGCAGAACATGTTCTACGGTCTTTCGCCCTCGCTGGAATCGGCACTGAAATCGATCCCTCGCTGGCGGCTGGTCCAGGCAGCTCTTCCACACGTCATGCACTGTGCAGGAGCCCTCATGCACAATCGGTAAGCTGTAGCAAGCAATAGCAATAGTAATGTAAAATTTGCAAACTCTATGCGGAAGACGTTAAACTCCTGGTATAAGTTCTGTCATCATCAGCTAAAAAGGTTATTAGGGGCTTTAGCTGGTTACTGGTTAAGTAGGCTATGATTATGATATTCCCCCATGAGTTTCGTTGATATGGACTGGCATTTGTAAACATTTATAAGCCTATCCCATATGAATAAAGCCAAGCGATAACTTATCGTCACTAGGGGAGTAGGGGTAAAGCCCACATGAGGCAAGATGTGCACTTTCAGTTGTGGGAAAACTATGTGTTTCAGAGTCTTTTTTCGATACACAACCTTCTTTTAGGGTTCATTTCCTATTTAGTACCGTTTAAAATATGTACTTGGATTTTCACTTGATAATTCCCAAACTCCAAAAAGCTCTCTTAAGAATATGAACGAATTCAACCTTTTTGTTTTGCAACCACTACTGATTATAATCGCTACTAGAAGTTAACACCTTAAATATAAAGCCGAAATGGCCACTTTTGCGCAGAGAAAATCAATCAAACGAAGAACCTCAACGTAAAGATTATCTTACTCCGTACGTCAAAAACCATTGGGGTTTTAGTAGGTATTGAATTTTCAGGCCATTAGGCGAGGTCTTTTTTAACTGCTAATCATATTTTTAATGGACTATTTATTTTAAATATTTCAAAGACGCATTATACATAGATTGTACTTGATTCATTTTTACAACCATTTTCAGTGTGAAAGATCTGCAGGCACTCGGAGCAGCGGAAACCAAAATTCTCTACACACTGCACTGGATTTTGCTGTTCGCGGCGGAGGAATGCGCCGACGACGACATGGAAGCAAACCGAACCATCAAAAAAGGCCAAAACTATCTATTCTCGATCCCAACTATCTCGGTATGTGCTCTTTTTGTCAAGCCAATTTCATGTCCCAATTTCAGAAGATCGAGTATTGAATTGCTAAGTGATTGTTTATAGGCTGAATAACTTGTTTTGTCAGAAACGATGATGATCCTTCTTCTAGAATGAGTGTTTCATAACACTGCTGAAGATTTGTGTATTTTGCACAAAAACCATAAAAAAAAGTTTAATACCAGTCATTCAAAGTTCATGAAAACTCAATGATAATGCTTACTCCACACTGAACATTGTGCCATCCCATTACAGCTATTCGTCTACCTCTTCGCACCGATCGCCCACATGCTCAAGGAATCGGACTTCCAAAACATTCGCCTCGAAAATGGTCTCAAAATGTGGCAAGGAATGTGGGAATATCGAGCCCCGAATGCACCTTGTTTTACTGCACCGGTGAAACCAAAGGCTCGTAATTTCCTAAACTCGGTCAGCACGACACCATCGGCAGAAGTGTTTTCACCAAGTAGCAAAAAAATTGAATTAAATAATACTTTTCCTCGATGTAGAGTTTTGAACGTTTTCTTTCAGAAAAACCGGAAAGCATCCATCGTGGAATAGACTCACCACCAAGCATTTCGTTCTCGGAAACACCCAAGCACGATGATGAGATGTCTTTTGTGTCATCGCCAAAGGATTCTGTGTTTCCGGAAACGATTCCCGAGGAAGCTTCAAGCGTGGAGGAAGAACGTGTGGTCATTTTTCAACTTCCAGTAGGTGGTCACCTGACGGACGCTTCGTACTATACTGCTGATGCCAGTTTGCTCCATCAATCTGCCCGGAGAGGAAGTAAACAGTTAGGACAAATCGGAGGCAGCACAGGAACAGGAGGCGCTAGGGAACGACCTGATTTGCGAGGGGTTCCAGTGACACGCTTCGATTTTGATCGAATCGATACGTTTAGTGTAAGAACGATTGTTGTTTTAGGCTTCCAGGTGACTACCAGTGTTATGGTCCTTTTTTGTTACAGAAAGGAGACGACTCTAAACCAAAAACGAGCTCATCTACGGAACGCGACTCACTGGAGACGGATCCGAAGTCTCCACAAGGAACTAAAGGTGACGTTGCAGCGGCAACGTTCCTTGATGTAGCGGTCCTTCGTTGTCTTTTCATTTCTCATTGGCAAGAAGATGGAGTCTACTGGAGTTTGCACTACTTGAATAACAGGTGCCTTTTACAATTTGAACTGTGTCATAAAAAGCTAATCTTTATTTATCAACTTGAAGACTTCGAGAAATCAGCGAGGAAACATCAATACCGCCCTCACAGCCGAGAAGACGTTCAAACTCGCTACCGATACCGCAAATCGAAATATCACTGTACCAAGGACCTACCAGTAGCAATCGAGACAGTCCAAGCATTGGGTCCATCAACAAAGATTACATCGAAATACCGGAACCACCGATCACATCGTTGCTCCTCGATTCGCCGTTTTATGGGCCGTCCAAACCGTCCAACAGTGATGAACAAAGTACGCCAACGGCCGAGCGGAAAGGTAGCGAGAAGAAACGTCGCGTAAAAATGGCCGATCTAAGAACGCTTATTGAAACACGAATTTTATCCAAATCGGACAGGGGGCTGGAAAAAATCGGCCTCGATGTTGGCAACGGCAAACGTTTGCAGCATCTGGTAAGATACCTCTATTCTCAATATGCCAAAAAAAAAAACAGTCGTGATTCGTCCAAAACTTTTAACCAGCCTACTATGAAAAACAGATTTAAATAGACTGAGTTTTTACCAAACAGGAATGCCATCGAAGCCTGGACACTGGGGAAAAACAACTATCCAGATCGGCTTCAATGATCTCGAGAACACCATCGACCAATTTGGTTAAAGGGAAAAGCATGCCTAGTTTGAGGTAAGCTCGGTGAACAATGACCTCCAAATTTCCTTCAATTCAATAACATCTACAATCAAGTGACTAATATTTCTTCAATTACTGTATTGAACCGAATCATTTCAATCACGTTTCCTTTATCGATATCAACTCAACTTTAAATCATAACAAATACTTCTCTGTATGATACACAAATACCAGCTGTCTTCTCGATAGCGGGTAAGTTTCTGCTGTTTCAACCCTTTAATGATCCCTCTGTCGCACCACCAACCTAATCAGCATTTATAGCACGAACAAATCAACTCAACTCCCTGAAACCTCGTTAATGGTTGCAATACCTTCCTACCTTAGAATGTCATTACTCAAATTGGTTAACACTGGTGCATCGAAATTATCAATTCCAAACTCCAATTGTTGGCAAGAAAGCTAAGACCATCCAAAACCATAGTTTATTGTTTGAGTGATAAAGTTTTGTATCCCGACAGATACCGCTACGCTGAACCACCGAAACCTATCCCCCGCAACCCTCAACCAACAGCGACACAACAAATACAGGCACAATCAACGACCGCAACAACACACA